>NC_053443.1:58900498-58946679 GCF_007990345.1 Gossypium hirsutum
AGCAACGAAAAATAAGAAAAATAAAAGGTACAGACCGATAACATACGAAATAGCAATGTATACAAGCAAATAAAATTAAAGCATTCGTTCAAAATAATAATGAAATGTAAATAAATAAATGAATAAAATATAAAATGTAAAGATATATATGTAAGTATACATCAAAATTTGAAAATAATAATAACGAATAAAAATAAAATAAAAAATAGTGATATTTATGTATATGTTTTAAAATATATTAAAAATATAGATGTAAATAGGTATGTACGAATTAGAAAGTATATAAAAATATAAGTATGTACATATAAATATATTATAGCAATATTTATCGATTAATATAAAATATCACGCGAGACGAAGGAATTTATAAGTAAATTAGGTAACAATAATGATAGTAATAATATATAGTAGTATAATCAACAATAATAGTAAAGAAATAATAGTAAATAATAATAATAAAATAAATAAACAAAATATAAAGTGCTAAAAAAGGCTAAATCGAAATAAAAAAGAAAAAACGGGGCGAATTGGAATAAAAAGGACGAAAAGGACCAAAAATTGACTCGCCGCGAAAAGACGGAGGTCAAAACGGAAAATATTCCCACTGGACCAAACGACGTCGTTCTAAAAAAGCCTAGCAGCGTCGATGGACCAAATCGCAAGAAAGATGGAAATTTAGGGCAAAATTAAAACAAGTAATAAGAGGGAATAGGACCCAATTGTAAACGGCCTCAAAAGCGGAAGGACTGAGGGCGCAAATAACCCCTCTGGTCCAAAAACACGCGGATCCAGGCGGTACGGTCGGGTCTCGGGTCAGGAGCCCAAAACGACGTCGTTTGGGCTGTCCTGACCCTATCAAAACGGTGCCGTTTTAAATTAATATAAATACAAAAAAAAATATAAAAAACAGTTTCCTCTTCATTTCAACAAAAACAAGGCTCTCTCTCTCAACACCCTCTCCCCAGGCCCGACCAAAGGCTCCGGCGCACCTCCGCCGTAGCTCCGCCACGGACGGCGGCCGGAGGTGCAAAACAAACCTTCTTAGCCCCGCTTGAAGCCCACTCCTTTAGAACTCGGATTCAAAGCCGAATCCTTAAAAAACGAGTCAAAACCGAAAAGAAGGGAAGGAATCCGTTCGCCTTCCCTCCTCTCCGGCGCGGCGCAGGTAAGGCTTCCTCTCGTCCCTTTTTTTGTTTTCTATTTGATATACAAAATAAAGAAAAATAATAAAAAAAAATGCGAATCTGATGGAAAAATCAACCTGGAATCGGTTTGTTTACTTTTATTTCTTTCTGCTAATGTGTTGTCTCCCTTTTTTTTTTACAAACCAAAATCCCCCCTCTTTTTTGCTTGTTTCGGCTTTTATAGCCTTATTTTGCTCTCTGTTCTTTGTTGTTTTGCAGGTTTGCAGAGCAAGTGGGCATGGGCGGTGGTGGCAGGTGCTTGGGCGGTGGCAGCAGAAGACATGACAGGGGCGGTGGCTGCGGCGGCAAGTGGGGCACTAGGGTTTCAGCGACTGAAACCCTAGTCTGACTCCTTGTTGGGTCTGGGGGTCTTTGGGCTTCAATTGGGCCCCGGGTAAATGGGTTTGTTTTGGGTAGGTTAGGTTTGGGCTTCGGGTTGAAATGGGCCTGTAACAGCTGCCCCTCTTTGCTCGTTGTCGTGTAACAATAAACAGAGCAAAGACTAAGAAAGGCCCATTTTGGCCTGGTCTTGCCGAATCTTGACTTCTTCTGGAGCTTCTCTTCCTTAGGTAGCCTCATTCTAGTCCATGGCGTCTTGTTGCTTCGATCTTTCTTCGCAGCAACTTTCGAGGTTTTAAGTCTGCTCCAACTGCAACTTTAGAGAGGATAGGATTAGTTTTCTTTTGTCTGCTCCGCTATTTGCTTAGAGAGATGAGACTTGATGCGATCTACTCCACTACTACTTAGGGAGAATAAGAATCGGGTTTCTTTCGTCTGCTTCACTACTATTTAGGGAGATAAAGACCTTGATGTGATCCCACTCTGCTGGTAACCTCAGAGAGATAAGATCCTTTATTTAATCCGCTCCACTGTAACTCAGGGAGATAGAATAGTGTCTTCGATCTGCTCCGCTGTAAATCTCAGGGAGATTAAGATCCTTTATTTTAATCCGCCTCCACTGTAAACTTCAGGGAGATAGGATAGTGTCTTCGATCTGCTCCGCTGTAATCTCAGGGAGATAAGATCTCTGGCTCAATCTGCTCCACTGTAACCTCAGGGAGATAAGATCCGAAATTCTTGGTCTATTCCACTGTAATCTCAGGAGATAAGACCTGATGTGATCTTCTCTACTGTACTTCGGGAGATAAGATCCTTTAATTTAATCCGCTCCACTGTAACTTCAGGGAGATAGATAGTGTCTTCGATCTGCTCCGCTGTAATCTCAGGGAGGTAAGATCCTTTATTTTAATCCGCTCCACTGTAACTTCAGGGAGATAGGATAGTGTCTTCGATCTGCTCCGCTGTAATCTCAGGGAGATAAGATCTCTGGCTTCATCTGCTCCACTGTAACCTCAGGGAGATAAGATCCGAAATTCTTTGGTCTATTCCACTGTAATCTCAGGGAGATAAGACCTGATGTGATCTTCTCTACTGTAACTTCGGGGAGATAAGATCCTTTAATCCGCTCCATTGTAATCTCAAGGAGATAGGATTACTATCTTTGATCTGCTCCGCTGTAATCTCAGGGAGATAAGATCTGAAATTCTTTGGTCTGTTCCACTGTAATCTCAGGGAGATAAGACCTGTATAATAAACCTAATTATGCCTAATGATTAGGATGACATGATCAAAATGAAACTAATGCTCCTAACTGACATATGTGAATGGTGTTTACATGAATGCAGAATTTATTTTTCCGAGAATGATCTTGCTTAGGTTATCACTACTCGAAGTTTATCAAGGTTTTGTGACTGATGTGCTACAACGCCTCTCGCTTGACTGATTTTTCTGAAGAAACATTTAGCCATACTGTCCCTATTATAAACCTCAAAGTTATATCCACTGGGACGCCAAAATTTGTACCATCATTCTCTCACAGCAATCTAAGGGTAGAAATATGTGGCTTTTCCTCTGTCTTCCTTTATCACAATTCGGGGATATAGGATTTGAACCGTTCTGGTTTCCTACACCATTCTCAAGGTGTCATACCAAAGTCTTATGCGCAAGTGAAGCTCTTTCCGAGGTAACCTCTTCCTATTGCTGTATCATTGCTTGCTTGTTCATTTAGCTTTGTAATTAACACGACAGCTTGTCATTTGTTCAATCATGTTTAGACGACAAAATCTGAAAGGATGTCTTTAACTTAGACTCTTCCTTCCTAGCTATTTCACCTTTAAACTTGGTATTTTCTAAACAATAGTCATGTTTCAGTCCCTATTATTTAGAATTTTCCAGAGTATGTGCAAAACTTCTTTCCTGAAAGTTTATTAGTTCGTTAATCGTTATTCCTATGCAACATGTTTGCAAAAAGATCATAACAATGGATAAGAATAAGCTAGCTCTGATCATAACTCAAATAAAACATCAAAGATGGCGAAAAAGAAGGTAACAAAGAAGTGAATTGAGAATGTGCGTTTTCACAAAAGGAAAGGAAGAAAGAAAGAAAATGTATTTTCAAGAATACACATAAGAACTAGGTGCCCCAGCTATCGCCGCTTGAGTTTCTCTGTACAAACTTTTCGAAGACCCTTCTGAGTTTGACATGTGTTCAGGAGATCTGCATACTCTGTCAATGTTCCAAGACGTTGCAAGATCATCATATGCCCCTGATCAAAATTTGATCCGCTCAAGTCCTGATGTTCCAATCCTGCCCAATACTTGAGTCGCCCTTTTCGGGTTTTCGACTCAAGCCCTCTTTGGTCTCAAAGTGCCCTTTACGGGTTTTCACCTTAGCCTCTCCAAAGTTTTTTTTTTTAGGAAGCAAAGCGCCCTTTACGGGTTTTCACTTTGGTTCCCCTTTCTTTCATGTGAAGTATTTCTTGACGGAGTCTGCGTTTACCGGATTTGGTAAACTTTTGCCATCCATCTCGCATAGATCAAAGCTCCACCGGAAAAGGCCTTCTTTACAACATAAGGGCCTTCCCAATTGGCATCCATTTTCCTCTAAAATCTTTTTGCATAGGAAGAATCTTTTTTAGCACCAAGTCCCCTTCACGAAATTCTCGGGGGCGAACCTTTTTATTATAGGCTCGCATCATTCGTTTCTGGTACATTTGCCCATGGTGAATAGCTCTTAGCCTCTTTTCTTCTATTAGGTTCAACTGATCGTACCGAGATTGGATCCAATCGGCTTCATCCAACTGTAGCTCAGATAACACCCGTAGAGAAGGGATTTCAACCTCAATGGGTAATACTGCCTCCATTCCATAAACCAGAGAAAAAGGCGTTGCCCCAGTAGAGGTTCTAACAGATGTTCGATAGGCAAGGAGAGCAAATGATAATTTCTCATGCCAATCCTTGTAGGTTTCAGTCATTTTCCCCACAATCCTTTTAATGTTTTTATTGGCCGCCTCCACTGCACCATTCATTTTGGGACGATACGGCGATGAGTTATGATGCTTAATTTTAAATTTGCTACAAACTTCAGCTATTGTGCTATTATTCAAGTTCATCGCATTGTCGGATATGATCCTCTCAGGCATTCCATATCGACAAATGATCTCCTTCTTCAAGAATTTGCTGACTACTGCTTTCGTGACATTTGCATATGAAGCAGCTTCCACCCACTTGGTAAAGTAATCAATTACTACGAAGATGAAGCGATGCCCATTAGAAGCCTTTGGTGATATTGGCCCAATAACATCCATACCCCACATGGAAAACGGCCAAGGAGAGGTCATGACGTGAAGAGGTGAAGGAGGCGCGTGTATTTTGTCTCCGTAAATTTGGCATTTGTGGCACTTCCTGGCATGATCAATACAATCTCCTTCCATGGTGGGCCAATAGTACCCAAATCTCATGATCTGTCTGGCCATCGTGAAACCACTGGCGTGCGTCCCACAATACCCTCATGGACTTCTTCCAAAATTTTCTTGGCTTCCACAGCATCCACACATCTTAACAGTACTTGATCCTTCCTTCTTTTATATAACACTTCTCCATCTAAGACATATTCAATGGCTATCTTTCTCAGAGTTCTTTTGTCATTCTCTGTCGCTTGATCAGGGTATTCCCGATTCTTCACATATTGTAAGATACTCCGATACCAAGGACAATCATCTTTTCCCTCCTCCTCAATATTGCAGCAATTAGCCGGGGTCTCAGAGATACTCATCTGAACAGGCCTCATTGCCTCAAGTCTATTCACCTGAATCATCGAAGCTAGAGTAGCTAATGCATCAGCCATTTGGTTTTCCTCCGTGGGAGGTAATAGAAGGTGATATCGTCAAACTCCTCAGCCAATTCAAGAACTAGTTTTCTATAACCGATTAGCTTAGGATCTCTGGTCTCCCACTCCCCTTTGAGTTGGTATATCACCAACGCTGAATCCCCGTATACTCTCAGTACTTTGATGTTCCGTTCAATGGCTGCACGAATGCCCATAATACATGTTCATATTCTGCCATGTTATTTGTACAATCGAAGTCCAACTTGCTAGCAACAGGATAATGATCTCCACTTGGGGATACCAAGACTGCCCCAACTCCATTACCCGTAGCATTTGAAGCTCCATCAAAATTTAACCTCCATACGTGATCTATTTGAGGATTTTCTTCAGTATTCGCCACATACATCAAGTCCTCGTTTGGAAAATCGAAATTCAAAGATTCATAGTCCTCCAAGGCTCTACTAGCTAGGAAATCGGCTATTGCACTTCCCTTATGGCCTTTTGACTGACATATACTATATCAAATTCTGAGAGCAAGATCTGCCATCTAGCCATTCTCCCGTTCAAAGCAGTCGATTCCATCATATATTTTAAAGGATCTAACTTTGAAATCAACCAAGTCGTGTGATACAACATATACTGCCTCAGTCTTCGGGTTGCCCAGATTAGAGCACAACACAACTTCTCAATTGATGAGTACCTCATTTCGCAATCGGTAAATTTCTTACTGAGATAGTATATTGCCTTTTCTTTCTTTCCCGTCTCATCATGTTGGCCCAATACGCATCCCATGGAATTCTCCAACACTGTTAGATACAATATCAATGGCCTATCTGGACTTGGAGGTGATAAGACTGGAGTATTAGCCAAGTACTGCTTTATCTATCGAAAGCCCTCTGACACTCTTCATCCCATTCACCCGGATTATTTTCTTTAAGAGCCGGAATACTGGATCACATTTCTCTGTCAGTTGTGAGATGAACCGAGCAATGTAATTCAGCCTCCCTAGGAAACCTCGAACCTCCTTCTGAGTGCGCGGGGGAGGTAAATCTCGTATTGCCTTTACTTTGTCTGGGTCAACCTCGATCCCCTTTTTGCTAACTATGAAGCCTAATAACTTCCCTGATCTGGCTCCAAACGTGCATTTGGCGGGTTAAGCTTGAGCTGAAATTTCTTTAACTCAAAAATAACCTTTTCAAGACCTGAACATGCTCTTCTTCCGTTCTAGACTTCGCGATCATATCGTCAACATAGACTTCGATCTCCTTGTGCATCATGTCGTGAAACAAAGTCACCATAGCTCTTTGATACGTTGCTCCCGCATTCTTCAATCCGAAGGGCATTACTTGTAACAGAATGTTCCCCATAAGGTAATGAATGTGGTTTTCCTCATGTCTCCAGGATGCATCTTTATTTGATTGTATCCAGAGAAACCGTCCATGAAAGAAAACAATGAATAGCCCGCCGTGTTATCTACCAAAGTATCAATGTGAGGCAGTGGAAAGTTGTCCTTTGGACTAGCCTTGTTCAAATCCCTATAATCCACACACATTCGTACCTTTCCATCTTTTTGGGAACAGGGACGATGTTGGCTACCCAATCCGAATACTTGACCTCTTGTAAGAATCCAGCGTCGAATTGTCTTTTGACTTCTTCTCTTATTTTCAACACAATGTCAGGTCTCATTCTCCTAGCTTCTGTTGAACGGGTTTACAATCCTCTTTTATGGGCAGACGATGCACCACAATGTTAGTACTTAGCCCAGGCATATCTTGGTACGACCACGCGAAAACATCCTTGAACTCTCGAGCAAATTAATGAGGTCTTGTCTTGTCTTTGCGGTGATTTCAGTTCCAATTTTCACCTCCTTTCCATCCTCTAGGCTCACTATTTCTAACGATTCCCTATGAGTAGGATATGCTTATCCTCTTGTTCCATCATTCTTAACAAGTCCGGAGATGCATCATAATCTTCGTCATTTTCAAAGTCGTGGGATCCCTCTGAACACACTCTTGCTCAAAAATAGGCTCCGTGTTTGAGGCAGCGTCACTCATGTCATTGATATCTGAAGACCTATGAGGCATATCAAAGAATATACCAAGAATATAAATTTATGAATATGTTTGTGCAAAAGAATTACAAATGAAAGAATTATTTGTAAGACAATCAACCAAATGAAAATATAAAAGGAAAAAATGACTGATCAGATGAACGTTGACACGTATTTCATTAAAATAATGATATTTAGGCCCAATGCCTATTTCACAAAAATTTCATTGTTTCTAGGCCAACAAACAACAGGAATGTTTTGAGCATTACTCTGAATAAGCCCTAAAGACTACAGGGATTTCTTCAGCAGTCCAATTGTTTAGCTCGCTTCCAGGCTCATGAGGGCAGATCTCCAACAAAGCCCTCCTTTCCGTTGCTTCTATGGCGTTGGTATAAACATTTTCCAACATTCTCCCATGCCGCTACCGGACACTCCACATTCAGAATGAATAAATCCTCCCGACACAAAAGATGTAGATATGTGGGGAAAGGTTAAAGGCTCACACTTAGCTTCATGTCCATTCAAACGCGCCCTTCTTCTCTCTTGTCTCTTCTCTACTTCTTTCTTCTTCTGCTTCATGTCTGGCTTGTACCCTAAACCAAATCTGTCAAACTTTTCCTTCGGCATTGGTGCCTCATCCTTCCTGAAGATATTTTCCCAATCCTTTCCCGGGTAAGGCTCCTCTTCCTACCATCAATCGCAATCCCATCTCAGTGGTCCTGGATATTTTCGGTACTGGAATTCTTTTCCCTCCGCAATAAACATCGCGTTCACAAATTCTAACGACGAAAAGAACATTCTAGTGCCTCATCGTTGATGTCCACATAAGGTGCATCGCTAGTCATCATTGCGATAATATCCTCCTCTGCATCTATTGTTACCAACCGATCCTCCGATACCAACTTCACCTTCTGATGTAATGATGAAGGTACTGCCCCTGCTGAGTGTATCCACGGTCTCCCCAATAGACAGTTGTAGGAGGGTTTAATATCCATTACCAAGAAATCCACCTCATAAGTGACTGGGCCAATCCTTAATGGTACCTCAATTCTCCCCATAACCTCCTTTTTTGTTCCATCAAATGCCTTACTATGCTCTGGCATGCTTTCATGTGCGAACTGTCTATTGGTAATCGACTAAGAGTGGACAAATGCAATACATTTAGTGCAGATCCATTATCAACCAAGGCCCCCGGGAGTGTGTACCCTTTGCATCGGACAGTAACATGCAGGGCTTTAGTAGAACCTCTTCCCCGGATGGTATTTCATCATCACTGAAGAAGATAAAATTGTCAGCACCAATATTGTTGATCAGCCGATCCAGCTTGTTTACCGAAATATCGTCAGCCACATATGTTTCGTTTAGCACCTTTAATAGTGCATTCCGATGTACTTCTGAGTTTAAGAGTAAAGCTAATACAGAAATGCGGGCTGGCTGTTTGTGCAGTTGCTCCACAACACTGTATTCACTGTGTTTCAAAAACTTCAAAAACTCCTTTGCCTCCTTTCTTTTATTGGTTCATTTACCAATGGTTCAACTTCTACTGCTTTCCCTTTCCTCTGTTCTTTCTCCAATTCTCTTCCCTGGACGACTCTGCTTGAGCATCATATCTTTTTCCATTGCGCGTGTAAGAACCTATTTCCTGACCTGCTTCTTTTCCCAAAATGGTCACATTACACCCGTAATTCCACGGCACCATTTTGTTATCCCTATAAGAGAAATTTGATGGTTTCTGGATTACAATTTTGGTGTTACTTGAGCCCTAACCTCATTACCCTTAGGGCGTGAGATAATGACCACAGGATGATTTGGAGCCTTTGTTCCCAACTCTGTCGCGCATATGCTCCTCATTTCTTTCGCATCTTCGTAAAACCTCATTCCTTGTTATCCATCATGCTTTGAACCAAAGCCTAAATCCCTCACATTCTTGGATTTCGTGCCCTGTTTTATGGTGAAATTCACAATAATTTCCCATCTCATGCTCTTCCTCAGAATCTGAAATAACTAAACCTCTTTTCGCCATTTCTTTCCAGACCCGTTTCAATGGAGTTTTTACTTCAGCAATGTCAGTCTTGACTTCTTCTCCGTACCTTCGCTAACCATATTCACCCCCTTATCTGCGTGATTAGGTAACGGATTCTTTGCGTTAGGTGAGTCGTCAAGTTTGACAACACCTAAATTGATAAGTCCTTCTACTACCTTCTTGAAGGCCGTACAATTTTCTATCGAGTGCCCAGAAATTCCCGCATGATAATCACATTGCGCGTTCGTATCATACCATTTTGGATACGGGGGTTGTAGAGGACTCAAGTAACGAGGAGCAACAACATGTGCATCGAATAAAGTCTGATACAACTCATTGTATGACATCGGGATTGGCGTGAATTGGGGCTTTTCAGTAGTTTGCCTAGCTCCCGACTCTTGTCTTGATGATCCCTGTTGATTAGCAACCACTTTCTTTGGTTGATTCACGGTAATTGACCTACCATAAGCATTCACATTATTCACTTCATTTTCTCTTTTCCTCAGGGGTGCCCTCCTATTATTTTCTCCTCCATCTATTTTTCCACTTTTAATGGCATGCTCAATCATTTCACCGTTCATGATTATATCCGAGAAATTTTTTGAAGCGCTTCCCAACATGTGAGTGATGAACGGGGCTTTCAAAGTATTAATAAAAAGCGTCGTCATCTCTTTTTCCAAAAGCGGTGGTTGCACCTGAACTGCCACCTCTCGCCACCTCTGCGCATATTGTCTGAAGCTTTCGTTCGATTTCTTCTCTAAATTTTGCAGAGTTATCCTGTCAGGCATCATTTCTGAGACATGATTGTATTGTCTCAGGAAAGCCTGTGCTAAATCCCTCCAAGTAGCAATTTTAGCTCGGCTCAGCTGATTGTACCACTTTGACGCCGCTCCCGTAAGACTTTCCTGAAAGCAATGTATTAATAATTGATCATTATTAATATGCCCCGTCATTCTTCTACAAAACATAGTAATATGGGATTCTGGGCAACTAGTCCCGTTGTATTTCTCAAATTCCGGCATCTTAAATTTGTAAGGGAGCACCAAGTCGGAACCAAGCTCAGATCCTTTGCATCTATTCCATAGCTTTCGATGCTTTCTATTGCCCTAAACTTCTCTTCTATCCATTTCCATTTCTCCTCAAATTGTTTTGGAAATTCCTCCTTCGCCTTGTCCTTTTCAACCATCTCGTCAAGATCTGGGACAGCAATATTATTCGGGCTATCGTCGGGATTAAAGCCCACTCCGGGTTGAAAATTCATTGGAATTGAAGCATCGCCTTGGAACTGCTGGGGCCTAACCGACACAGAGGGTCTCCGCGGATGCAGCTCAGTCTGTACTTGCGCATGCGGAGGCGTGAAACCTGGAGGATAAAGTGGTTCACCATTGTTTTCTTCTTCACTAACAATCACAGGACCTTTACCCTTGTCTACTCCCTTCAATAATTGCGTCATCTTAGCCACCAGATCATTTTGGGACTCCTCCATCTTTTGCACCATGTCACGCTGAATCTTTTCTATTTGCTCTTTCATTTGCGCCTGCAACTGGTCTTGCATTTCTTTTTGAAGTCGCTCTAGCTTCTCCAACCTTTGGTCCATAATTTTTGTCTTAGCTCGGGTGCCGTAACTTTGTTGGTTTTCCAGGTTAACTGAAATGATTTTATTTGATTAGGTTTTTTAACGGTCATTAATGCATATGATGTGATGCAATGCATGAAAAAAATGCAAAGAAAAAGAGGCACTGATTCTAATTCAACTTCATTAGAAAACTTTACTAGATAAAGAGTTTCTTTACATAAAATAGACTACATATATGGCTTTGCCTTTACACTCAAACCTTAACCTTTCTAAGAAGCCAAGCTAACTCTCGGCCCCTGTCCGACTCTAACTCATACTTCAAACTTAATAGATCAGCCTGAACTGCTAGAGTTTGCAGATGATCAGCTACTTCACGTACTTGAGTCACCGCTTCTCCCATAATATAATCTCTTTCTCCAATCTGCTCTTGAGACCGACGGAATTGTCCTTGCCACTGCTCATTACTTTCCTCCAGAAGCTCTATCCGGATTTCACTATTTTGCAATGCATTCTCTAGCCCTCCTATTTGTCTTTTTAATTCTTCAATTTTGTCTAAGCTCGCCCTTAATTCAACCGTAGCATTACGATTACAGTACTGGTGAAGTGATCTTTCTAGTTCAGTTATCCGGACTTTCAACTCCGTCTTCTCGTCTTGGCAAACTAGTAGACTCTTTCCCATTGCGACTTTTCGAGCCCGAGTATCCTGAAATTTCTTTTCCCATTGATTAGCTTTCGTCTTTTCCTCCTGAATTTCTTGTCGCCATTGTTCTGGCGTTTTACCCAAGCCAGCAACTCTTACCGACCTGCGCAACTTCTTGTAATCTGTCTTCAGGCTGTCCAAATCTTCTTCTGCTTTGTTCTTTCCTTTTCTCCATTTATCGGCCTCTAATATTTGAATGTCCACATCCAGTCCTAACTGCATTTTTTCTTCCTCTAGTTGTTCTATCTTCTTCCCCAATTCTAAACTCCTTTTTTTGAATTCTTGTTTGATGATTTCTATCTCAGAAGGCAAAACTTGTAAGTGTTCCTCTAAAGATCGAGCAGTTTCTGAATTTGACGCCGGGATGTTGTCGTTGATCCTTTGATCACGCCACTGACCATACTCGGGAGTAATTGTCGGACCCACGGCTAAGATCTTCATTCGGCGAGTCTGGTTCCAGGCATTAGATATTTCTCGAACCTTCTTCTTGTAATTGTCCTCCCTATAGGAAAAATCACTATAAGCCAACCCCTGTGTTGCTGGTATGAATTGTCGTGATCTATACTGTCTTGATACGAGTAGAGGAGCATATCCGATAGCTCCCCATATCCCGAGCAGTGGAACCCAGTCAAAATCTCCACATCGGTACAATATTTCATCAGGAATTAACCAAGGAGCCCTCCATTCAATATCTTCATCCTGGAGATTCTGGAGTATCTCTATCCATTTTTCTTCTGAAATATCATCCCGTCTTGGCGTGGCCACCAATTCTCCTAGAGGGGAGTAGCTATCGGAGAATACCCGATAAGAGACCTTTTCGACTTTCCAGAAGTGGCTATGGAACCATGCCAATAAGAGCTGCGCGCATCCAATAAACCTTCCCTCCCCTGCTTTTCGACACGCATTCAGGGATCTAAAAGTTTCAGCGAGTATTGCCGGAACCGGTGTAACCCCTTTACTAAGCCGATCAAACAAGTCAGATACAGCCTCGTCTATGTGTCCTAAAGCTTTGGGGAAAACCACTAGTCCATAGATACCTAAAGCGAAGACATCGACCCTTTTCTTTAAGTCAGGATGTACAAGCACCAAATCTCGCAAACTTTTCCAAGGAACACATTTACTGTCGCCCTTCTGTTGGATCCGGGCAGCGACCCACTGCTCGCTCATCCCAGTGATGTTCATTAATTTCTTTAACAACGGAGGGACACAAGCAGCTCTGGAATAAACCTTGTCGACTTGAATCTTTGGATACCGAAGCAAGGTCGTATACTCCTCCACAGTAGGCGTCAAATCTACCTTCCCAAGAGTGAAACAACTGTAGGCAGGATTCCAAAACTGAGCAAGGGCTCGAAATAAATACTTGTCCACTTTGACACTAAGCAGATAAGGTAGGTCACCGTAGTTACAATAGAACAGCTGCTTGGCCTCGACATCCCATTGATCCCAGACTTCTTTCATTTCTCGAAGGTCATTCTAGATTACACTGATACGTGTAAAATCCCACAATTCTGACACGTACCCTTCGGTAAGACTATCGCCTTTCTCCCGTTGTGTCGTTTCAGCCCATATTCGCACAGCCGCATTATCCTCTACTTTATCAACAAACCCCTTTTCCATGATAAGCTTTCTACCAAGAAACTGAACGTAAATCGACACCTCTTTTAGAATGAAGATGCCATGCAATCACAAACAAAGTAAATTAGCATTAAACACAGAATAAGATTTAAAATAAGCGACAATAAATACAACATTCATTTAGGTAAGCACTAAAATTTTGGAGTAGCTCTACCTAGGTTAGTTCCTATGGCTCATTACATGTGGTTTGGTTCTAAATAGGGTACCTGAACCAGCAGATTCCTCGATCTTTACCCATTATAGGCTCATACAGACCGAGTTCAGTTCAGGGGAATACATTTCCCTATGGCCATGCGGAGATGAAAATCTCACGAAGACATAGGTACGGATGTATCCCGAAAGCGATTCACTATCCCATGCGGAGGTGAAAACCTCACGAAGGCGTAGTTTCTCACTCCCACTTAAAAGGGTGTGACCAACGGTCATGCAATGCAATGTGCAGAAAGATACAAAAACTTAAACTAACACAACAATTATAAACCACAACGATGAAAATTGTAGTAAAGAGCAATGAAATACGATGAAAGGATCGTATATTTAAACCAAATTTGATTTTCGACAAAAAAATAATCAACTCGTGGCCCGACTCACTTATTGTGGTTGTCCCCAGTGGAGTCGCCAAGCTGTTGACACCATTTTTGGATTAAAAACGGGATCGACTTGGGTTTTGAAAAAAGAAACGGGAATGGGAGTCGCCACCAATCCTTTTTTATGAGGTGTGATTGGATTACCTCGAAAAATGGTTGTTTTTAATAAACGGTTTGATTTTATTAAAACAACAAGTTTGGTCCACGAAATTCAGAAAAAACAAAATGGGTTCGGGAGTCGGTTACGCACGAGGAAGGATTAGCACCCTCGATACGCCCAAAATTGGTACCTAGTTGATTACTTAATGTCTTAATGTCAAAATTGAGAACCTTGAATTTTAAAAATACGATCCTTATATTAAAACGTTGAAAATTTTCAGGAAAAAAGGGGCATATTTCACGTTATCCGAGAAGGAGAATCATATCCAGTGAGTTAGGACACAATGTCTCGAATTTTCGATACGCGAATGAATGCCGAAATTTTATTTATTTGAAAGATATTTTATTATCCCAGGTTTAGGAAGGGGGTCGTGCCCAGTAAGTTAGGACACGATCTTTTCTTAATTCCGGAGATCATTTTAAAAAACTTGAGTTTGAAAAGATTCGTATATTTAGATTTATTGTGAAAATCGAAACCCAGTAAGTTAGGGTACGATATTCTCGAATCTAAACACGAAATTTTGTTTACTCAAAAAGTTATAATTCATACATCGAATGAAATATTTTTTCACAAAACAGTAAAAATAAGATAAGATGTTAATATGCGTAACTAAATAAATATGAATGCGATGATGTAAAAACAATGCAAGTAATAGCAACGAAAATAAGAAAAATAAAAGATACAGACTAATAACATACGAAATAGCAATGTATACAAGCAAATAAAATTAGAGCATTCGTTCAAAATAATAATGAAAATGTAAATAAATAAATGAATAAAATTATAAAAAATGTAAAGATATATATGTAAGTATACATCAAAATTTGAAAATAATAATAGCAAATAAAAAAATAAAAAAAATAAATAGCGATATTTATATATATGTTTGAAATATATTAAAATATAGATGTAAATAGGTATGTACGAATTAGAAAGTATATAAAAATATAAGTATGCACATATAAATATATTTATAAAAATTAGAAAATATAGATATAAGTGTATGTATATACAAATTATAAAATATACGAAAATATGATTTTGTATGTATATATTAAATAAGTCAAAAGAATACATATACATATACGTATATACGCAATTTTATAATAATATAATATATCACCTATTATCTAAGATTTATATAAGTAAATATAGGTATAAATATAATGATAGTAATAATAATAGTAGTAATAATACTAACAATAATAGTAAAGATAATAATAGTAAATAATAATAATAATAATAATAAAATAAACAAAATGATAAAGTGGCTAAAAAGGGCTAAATCGAAATAAAAAAAGAAAATATTGGGCGAATTTGGAATAAAAAGGACGAAAAGGACCAAAATGTGACTCGCGCGAAAGGACGGAGGGTCAAAACGGAAAATATTCCCACGTGGACCAAACGACGTCGTTCTAACAAAGCCTGAGCAGACGGTCGATGGACCAAATCGCAAGAAAGATGGAAATTTAGGGCAAAATTAAAACAAGTAATAAGAGGGAATAGGACCCAATTGTAAACGGCCTCAAAAGCGGAAGGACTGAGGGCGCAAATAACCCCTCTGGTCCAAAAACACGCGGATCCCAGGCGGTACAGGTCGGGTCTCGGGTCAGGAGCCCAAAACGACGTCGTTTTGGGGCTGTCCTGACCCTATCAAAACGGTGCCGTTTTAAATTTAATATAAATACAAAAAATATTAAAAAAACAGTTTCCTCTTCATTTTCAACAAAAACAGAGAGCTCTCTCTCTCAACACCCTCTCCCCAGGACCCGACCAAAGGCTCCGGCGCACCTCCGCCGTAGCTCCGCCACGGACGGCGGCCGGAGGTGCAAAACAAAACCTTTCTTAGCCCCGCTTGAAGCCCACTCCCTTTAGAACTCGGATTCAAAGCCGAATCCTAAAAAAACGAGTCAAAACCGAAAAGAAGAGAAGGAATCCGTTCGCCTTCCCTCCTCTCCGGCGCGGCGCAGGTAAGGCTTCCTCTCGTCCTTTTTTTGTTTTCTATTTGATATACAAAATAAAGAAAATAAATAAAAAAGAAAATGCGAATCTGATGGAAAAATCAACCTGGAATCGGTTTGTTTACTTTTATTTCTTTCTGCTAATGTGTTGTCTCCCTTTTTTTTTACAAACCAAAATCCCCCCTTGTTTACATGCTTGTTTTGGCTTTTATAGCCTTATTTTTGCTCTCTGTTCTTTGTTGTTTTGCAGGTTTTGCAGAGCAAGTGGGCATGGGCGGTGGTGGCAGGTGCTTGGGCGGTGGCAGCAGAAGACATGACAGGGGCGGTGGCTGCGGCGCAAGTGGGGCACTAGGGTTTCAGCGACTGAAACTCTAGTCTGACTCCTTGTTGGGTCTGGGGGTCTTTGGGCTTCAATTGGGCCCCGGGTAAATGGGTTTGTTTTGGGTAGGTTAGGTTTGGGCTTCGGGTTGAAATGGGCCTGTAACATTGCTTATAGTAGACAATTGTCCAGCCCATCCCATCCCAAGGTTATTGAAGGCTTGAGAAACGTTGATTTATTCTTTTTGCCTCCAAATTTAACGTAAAAAAAGGTCAACCATGTGATGCTGTAATAATTAGAGAGCTAAGATTTATTATCAACGTCGCTTTTATTCTAGCATCTCGTAAGGTTACGAGAAAGGAGAAATATTAATGCTGTAATCCATTTTATTAATGCTGCTTGGAATATTGTTGTGAAGCCTACAATTATTGCAAATTGTTTCCGACATTGCAAAATTCGATCCGAGGAGGATATGCCTCTCGAATAAGAAATTGGTAATGTTGAAGGCATTCACAAATTAAAAGAAGTAATTTCCGAGTTACATTATAGAAATGCCATGGATGTTGAGTAGATTTTGAATTATCCAAGTGAAAATGAATCTTTGATGGAGTCACCTATGGATGAAGAAATTATTCAATGAGTAATAGATGTGCCAGCTGATGACGAGTAAGATCCAGATGACGGTAATGTTTTACCACATGTTTCTCCAAAAGAGGCTTTTCTAGCTATGGGTAACTTAAAGAATTATTTAAAACAACACAAAAAGAATATACCAGATTTGGTTTATGCCCTTCTAAAAGTTAAAGACACATGCAAAGAAGAAGCAGTTAACTACAGATGCATATTTTAGCAAAGAATAAAATTGAAAAAAAAAGGTTATCTAGAAAGCAATTTAGTTTTATGTATTGTATATAAAATTTCAGTATATTTAATGAATTATTATTTTAAATTTTCATTGGCCCTTAAGGATTTTTCTAAAAATTATTATCCTATAAGGTTATTATTTTATCCCCTTAGCCTAAGTTGGGACCGAAAAATTATTATTTAATTGAAATTATTAATTTATTGAATATTCATTTATCAAGATTTTAATGTAGTAAAATAATGAAAAAACAACAAAAAATATCAACAAAATAGTAAAAAACAGTAAAAAAGAATAACAATTTTTTTAATTTTTACTGTAATAGGCCCAATTTGCCCGGCCTGTTAGTGAAATAAACCAAATAAAAAAAGAAAACCAAATTTTAAATAGGCCACAGTCCAAATTACAATGGGCTCAAGCGGCTCGAACACAAAATACCCAACATGATACATAAACTACATTTAGCCCAACTATCATGGCCCAACGCAGCCCAACACAACTAGAAACCCTAGCAGTAATGGCGAGCCTCTAGCGCCGCAGCCACCAGGGTTCTCCGTACCTTCCGTATCGGCCACGTCCATAGCTCGTACAGCCTCCAAACCTGCACCACAACAAGCAACAGAAAAAAATCGAAAAACAGAAATAGCAGAGAAAGAGATGTTTTTATTATTATTATTTTTTTCTAATTCGGCTATATAAAGCCAAATACAACACTGTAAAAGGAAGGGGATTTTGGAAAAAAATCAATAAAAAAAGAAAAGAGCATATAGCAGAAATTCGAAGGTGATTTCAGTATTTTTTTATATTATTTTTGTTTTCTTTTTCTTTTGTTTTCCTTTCTTTTTTCATGGTTTCATGTGCTAAAACGAAAGAAATGATAAACCAAAGAAGAGTACACTTACCTGGTGGCCGACTTGCCTTCTACTCCTTCGCAATCGGAGTCGAATGGAGGTTAAAGGCATGAAATGGCGCGGAGTTGAGAGGAGAGTGCTTAGGTTCTTGTTTCAAAGGGCAGATCGAGTTTAGTTTAGGGTTTTTTTTATTTTTATGTTATTTACGGAAACGGCGCCGTTTGAAGTTTGCATAATAGTTTCCAAACGGTACCGTTTTGGTGGCCATGACCCGCGCTTGAACCCGACCTGGATGAGGCCAAATCCGCGCATTTTGGATCGAGGGGAAATTTGCGCAATGAGCCCCTCCCATTCTATTTTGTTTTAATACAATTTTTTTCTTTGATTTTTTAATTATTACCTCGCATTTGATTCCATTCTCATTTAGATCCACAGTTGGACGGCGCCATTTTCACTGATCGGATTTGAGCATCCGAACATTTGCGTTTAATTGCTGTTTTGATCCCTCAGTTTTGAATCAATTATTAATTTATCTCGTTTTCTTTCTCTTTTAATTCTAGTGGCAATTTAGTTTTTTTATTTAATTCTAAATCTATTTAATTCTTATTTTGACATATTTATTTCTAAAAAATATAATATTATTTTAATATTTAAATTTGATATTGTTTTAAAATTTATTATTAGTGTAATTTTAAAATATAATATGCTATTATTTTAATTTGTTAATTAATATTATTTAAATTTATTATACATTGAAGTTTTAAATCCATTAGGTATTTTGTTTTAAATATAATATATTATGATTTATTTCATTATTAAGTATTTTATGTATTTTATTGGAGTTTATTGTAATTTGAATATTTTTTTTGATATTGTTTTTTATTTTCTCTTTTCATATATATTCCTATATGGTATATATTTACGTAATAATATATGTTATAATACTATTATTCATATAAGTACATAGCTTATTAAATTATTTTTTAGTACGTATCAATGTTTTGATTTTATATGATAATTAATTTTAAGTTTTTTAAATATATTTGCATATGTCTTTCAAATCAATTTTATTTATATGTAATTAATTCCTTTTAAAATTTTGTAATACTTTTTTATATATTAGTATGTATGTATCATTATTTTTATATTTTTATATGTATTATCATGTCTAACTAATAAATATATATTGCTTACTTTAAATCTATTCCTAATTGGTTCCAAATACTAATTATTTAATTTTTTTTTTGGGGTTTATTTTGAAATCATGTATGTAATTTCTCTTGAATTTTTGTACAAAGGATATAGTGATTATAAATTTTCTCCATTTTCATTGTTTTGAGGTATCTTTTTAGGAGATTCTTTATCAATTTATCTGATGCTTAATTATTAATATTGGTGTTTGTATAATATGATTGCTATTTGTATTCACCTATTTTGCTTAGTACTTCTTAGTGTAGGTTTGAGTTGCTATTTATCTTTTACATTATGTATTGCTATTCAATCATGTTTCATTTGTAAAAATTATATTTTATTAAAGCACTACAATCTTTTCATCTCATAATTTTCAAAAAGGCTTGGTGTTCATGGATATCGAAAGGATTGTGCCCTAACTTACTGGGCCTCAATTCTTTTCGACGAATTTAGATAGCTAAGTTTTTATTTTATTAAAACCATACAATTTTAAAATAAAGCTTTTGAGACTTCAAAATGTTGGGTCTTAACTTATTGGATATGGCATTTTGTTGTCTCGATTTCAAAATAAAGGCAATATTTGGTTACACTCTAACTCACCGAGTGTGACGTTTATTACTTTGAAATGGATATGTCTTATCATCCAATTAAGTTATGCAAATTTTCCCACCAAAGGATCGTATTTTTAAAATATTTTCAAAATTTTGACACTAAGACATTAAGCAATCGATTCGGTACCAATTTTTGGGCGTCACGATGGTGCTAACCCTTCCTCGTGCGTAATCGACTCCCGAACCTATTTTTTTCAAATTTGTAGACCTAAAATCGTTTTCAAGGTGATCCGATCACACCTCCAATAAAGGTCGGTGGCGACTCTATTTTCATTTTCAAAGTCGATTCCTATTTTATTTTTTCAAATTAAAAATGGTTTCGACATTTACGAATCAGGGTTGAATGAAGCCAGACTAGAACCAAAAAAGTCTTACCTAAAATTCGATTCGTTTCTAAACAAACCTTATTTTTTTTATCCAAACTCATTTTCCATACATATTTTTCACCGTCGCAACTTCCTTGAATGGTCCGCAATGACTTCCTCACTCAAAGCATGTTCTTCATTTTGCTTAACATCAACGTTGCGACATCCTTGTGCTTTAGGTTGCGACTGACCTTATTGGCTTCTGATAATTTGGCTCCTTGGAAAATGGCACTGTAGCGACAGACTAGACCCACTTCCAAGTTCCGAGGCCCTAACTCCTTTGACATCTAAAAATATTAACTAACTAAATAATGTTGGATAAATCGAAAGCTTAAGTGTAATTGAAAATTTAAGTATTAAATTTAATTCAAAAAATTCGTTTTATTTCATAAATATAATTTTAAATTGTAAAAAAATATATTCTACTTTTTATTTTTAATTTTAAATATTAAACCTAAAATTTGTACGAAATAATATAATCTTAAAATAAATAAAATGAAATGAAATGAAAATATTCTTCATTAAGTGATAAGTAGCTCTTATCTATCTATCTATCTATCATTTTCAACACTTTTACAGTGAAAAATTCTATCCTATTATTTTTATTTTGAATTATCAAACATGAATAAAATAAATAAATTATTGAAAGTAATAATTTTCAATTGATTTAATTTTTTTCAATGATTTATCAAACAACACTTTAGTTTATTTAATAGTAAACATAAAAACATTTAAAATTCACTAAAAACACTAAGATAGTGTTTGAAAAGTCACTTAGTAATTGGATTTGGGTGTAATTGTTTGTAATTACATTGGGGTAATTTATGGGTCTCACTAAATCGGGTGTAATTGAAACACTCCGATTACACTTTTCAATTCTTGGTGGTGAGAATTTGAGTAATTAGGTGAGTATTTACACTCAAATCTGATTACCATATGACTTTCTAAACACTTTTACATAATTTAACTTTAAAAAATTATTTTTCATCCAAGTTGAAGTTATGAAAATTATATTATAAACATGAACACGAATAATTGCTTGGTATGATTACGGAACTTTTTTAAAAACTATATTATAAATCCTAAAAAATATATTATGAAAATAATTTGTGTATTTTATAAAGTTATAGTCAATTTTATTATTTAAATCTTAAAAATATTCTAAAGTTATTGCTAAAAAGTATGAATATAACTTATTTGCATGTGCATACTATATATTATAAAAAATAATATACTTATTTATAAAAAGAAAAGTGTTATAATTTTTTACCCTAACTTATTTATAAAAAATAGTTTTATAAAGTTATGGCAAAAAATTATATTATTTATAAGAAGTGATATGAAAACTATTAGATATTTTACAAAATATGTTTTTATATTGAAGACTATATATTATAAATTTTATATTATTTTTAACCTAGCATGCATTAAATGCTAAAGAGGAAATAACCCAACGAACATGGAATGCTAGATCAATTAGATAAAATTGCATATGAGGCTTATTTTTCTTATTATTTTTATTAGCAATCATACTATTGGCTACTTTTTTGGACTAATATACTACATATGATGGTTTGATTTTAATTTTTGTTACTTGAGTAGAAATACTTTTATCGTACTGATAATTATTTATAATAATTAATATATATTTAAAAAATATAAATTATATATATAACTGTGTAATTATATTTTATAATAATTGCAAAAGAGTATAATTATTACTCTAGTAATTGCACTTTCATCCAATTACTCTGTACTATTCAAACATACCCTAAAATGTAACTTAAATAAAGACTTTTGGTTTTAATTACGAAATTTGATCACAATCCCTTAAAAGACTAAAATGATGTAAGCCTCTTTTTGGAAGATGAATTTAACTTGGGCTATGTTTGATAAATTAAAAAAAAAAGTAAATGTTGAGAAAATTAAGTGTTGAATTTAAGTTATAAAATCTGTTTGGTGTATTACTTAAAATTAAATATTGATTATAATTAGATTGTTTGATAAATGATAATATAATCTTATATGAAGTAGAATAGAATAGAATAGAATAAAATAAAAACAATTGAATTTATTCTTTATTAAGTTATAAGTAGACTTGTTCATGGGTCAGGTTACCTGCCCAGGCCCAAAGGTCTGCTCGAAATTTGGGAGGATTTGGACAAACATATTGGGCTTGAGAAATGAGTTTGAGCAAAAAATTAGGCCCATTTAAAATATGGGTTGGGTTCAGGCTTGGACATTCAAGACCTAAGCCCAACCCAGCCCGACTTATTTTAAGTTTATAATATTTATATTATGTTATTTTTATATATTATGAAATTTAGAACACATTAAAAAAATAAACCTATACTAAATATATAATACTACTATAATGTAAATATTAAAATAATGTTAAGATGACTATATAAAAAATTTCTATAAAAAATGAATAAAATTATTAAATATTAAAATAATATAATATAAATATTTTAAAAAAAAGAGTAAAAAAAACATGAGCAAAATTTTAGACCCATATTTCGGGTCGGGCAAAGTTTAGGTAAACATAAAATATGCTAATAGCATGCTTAGGCCCAACCCGACCCGACCCAACTCAATCCATGAACAGCTCTAATATGATAAGTAGATCCAAATCGACTTATCAATTCCTACATATTTTTATGAAAAAGGTAAAACCTATGATAGTAAAAAATACATATTAGATTCATAGAAGTGGTGGAATATGATAAATCCATACTCTCCAAATAATGTTATTCCTTTAGAAAGAATCCGGATGATGTTCGTAGTTGTGTCTCTACATAGGATGCCCTAATCTTGAAGCCTCTTGACCCCACAACTTAATCCATGAAAGGTCCAACACATGAAGGATGTTATCCTTTGAAATCCAAATTCAATTCCAATTGACATAATAATCGATTTATTCCAATAATTCATGGACGCATTTTTCCCCATGAAAATCGCTCCTTTACTAACTGTGTTCTTTTTTTCCTTGTAAACGTGACAGGTTTCTAGATACATTACAACTTTTTCAACAATGGCAGCTGCTTCAACACCAACACAAACGACAATTCATTCCAAATATAAACTTCACTTCTTTTCAATTTACCCATTCTTACCATCTTTCCATTGTCACTCTTCTTTGACTACAACACATTCTCACTACCATTTTAGGTTGTATGATTTCCAATACAGGAATGTTTTCAATTTTGACCTAACTTTCTTTGTTACACCAAACCCATATTCTTTCAAGTTCCAAGTTACAAGCTTCATTTTTATATTCTTCAACCTTTTAGGGATGGAACTCGATTTGAATCCTTTTCAAATTTCAGAATAATTATATATTTTGGTTCTTGAATTTGTCATTCGGACCTTGTTGTCCCCTAAACTTGTATTTCCTCAACTAAGTTCATATCTCTGCACTAACACCGCTAGTTTGTGCTGACATGGTAGACAAGTGCTCAATACATCATGTGACAAACATAAATTATATGTATATATTAATCAAAAAATTATAATTTTTTTAAAAAAAATTATAAAAATGTGAACCTGGACAAATAGTTGTCAGATTGGCTAGTAGTGCCACGTCAATACAAACTAACAATGTTAGCGCGGAGGTACCAATCTGGTTGACGAAATACAAGTTCAGGGACCAACTAGGTATAAATGGATAAGTTCAAGGGACAACATATATATTAACCCTTATTACAAGTTGTAGGTTTAATGTTGTGAGGCACCGAAGTCAAATCAGATTTCATGGCAATAATTATGGTTTAAGAATTACAAGCTAGTGCAACATTTAACCATGTCAAGATCAGTAATCTACTCATCAACTATATGGTAAAAGCATTAGGTGAAAAACCTTTAAAATGGCATATTGATCATGATCATACCTTATTATATATATATACACCAATTTGATTGGTGAAACTAAGAATCCAACATAGTATATTTTTCTCCATCAATGAATACCATAACTTATAAATGGAAGATTACCTAATTGGGAACTAACCGTTGATTCAACCAATAATCCCACTAAAAGCTTTGTGTATACTATGAAAAAAGTCCCAATAATCCCATCTAATTTGGTATGCAAAGTGTGGAAATTAAACAACTAAACCATCTCAACATTTTCAATGTAACTAAGTCATTGCCTTTTTGAACGAAACTCATTTATGGGAACTAAGATGTCATGGCCGTAACTTGTTCTTTTTTAAATGTTTGTCACTTTTCAGTCTTTTTCATTCATTGCCAATGCTAGCGTACTTCATTAATTAATGTTAGTTGCCATTCAACAATGGAAGCTGTAATTTGGAATTCAAGCGGCAGAATTCAGTAGAAGAAACCATATATTTTAAAATATAAAACAAAAGTTACTATGCAGGGGCCACCAGCAACCCACACCTTTCCTGGCAGCTTCTTCAACCTGACGCTGCTTTGACGTGGACATCTCAGCTACTCGCCTATGGCTGCTGTGCCATCCATATTTTTTCGAGAGATATCGAGTATTAGCCTCTCTCTATATATGTGGGTATTTCTTCCTTAGATACATGATGATCACTAAATCAGTGTGGAAATTAAACTACGTACAGCACTATACTATTAAAAGCATGCATTGCATTGTCTAGACATGAAGAAAAGGAGTTTATCCAAATAAGTGAGTCAAAAATTCTAAATTTATCCTTACACCTTAAAAGCATGCATTGCATTGCATGGTATCGTTTTTTTTATTGTTGAGGTAAGTGCTAACGCAGTGCCTAACAGTAGTGGTCATTATGACTAACGCTATGACAAGTTTGAAATTGAAAATTTTTTAAACAAAAATAATGAATTATGAATTATGTTAATATTGTGGAAATATGATAATCATATATGAAAATCGATCTATTTGAAGCAATTTATTTTAAATATTGAATCAGATCGGATCCCTTTGAAATATAAAGATTGGATTGGGACTACATTGAAAACTTATCTCGATTGATCCTACTTTATCTTGGACTTTATTCTAATATTGTATATCCTGTTTTATTCTATAAATTATTTTAGCTGCAATTTTATAAGGGAATCGATTGTACTTGATCTAGTATATTAGTAAGTCTAGAACTCTTATATAGTTGAAGAAACTTGTATAGCTAGGTTTTGCATCTAAAGCTATTAGCACTTATCTATTCATTGAGGGATCTGTAATTGTAACTGTATTGAGAACGCAAACAGGTTAATTGCTTGTTTTACAGCTTAAGTTCTACAAGGAAAACTTAGAGGAGAGTAAACTAAATCTTTAAGTACAAAAACGAGATTACTGTACCGAAATGTGATAGGACTAGTTATATTAGGATTACAAAAATGGTTCAAACAATAATCAAGAAAACGAGGAAGAAAACAATAACATCCACTAGATAAATGAACATAAATATTAATTAACTATTAATTTCATTAGAAATAACATAATTTTTTAAATAAATGATGCATATATATTAGGTATTATATGATAATAACAAAAGTAATTTAATGTTGCATAAAGTTTTTTTTTCCTTTTCACGTTTATTTCCAAATAAATATTCTATTACAGGTGGCTTATCATTACAAGACGTGTTGCGTGGTGTTGTGCTTGGGGACACTGGAAAAGGTTTTATGTGAATCACTCGTGTCTTGATAGGGTATAACCATCTTAAATCAAAATACATTTATTTTTATGTTTTAAAATTTAGGATGAAAGTAGATGTGATATTTACATTAAACACGTGCTCCCCAAAGGGGAAATTTAGTATTCCTCTAAGCACGTACTGATTAAGACCTTCTAGACATCGTCAAAACTGTTGTATCATTTATTAATATAACCGTTGGAAATTAATTAATTAATTAATATTCCTTTTTTATAATTAAGATTCCCATGTGGAAATAAAAACACTCAACAAATTTATTCCATATTTTATATAATTGAATAAAAGAGTTATTCTTAATTAGATAAGTCGTAAAGAAGGTTAGCTGATGTCAGAAAGTTAAGGCAAGGCAATGGGGTTGGTTAGTCTCTTGTGAGTATCTGACGTTTCAAACTTAGGTTGAACAGAATATTTTCATTCGACATGCCTGCAAACTCTCTCTTCTAATTTATACATTAACATCAAACAAGATTTTGACCCGCCTGCCTAACCACAAACATTACTCATGGTTGAGTAATTTTTCGTTATGTCTCGTTAAAGGAAATAATCGGATATTTATATACATAGTTACTGTTTATAGAATTAACGTTCTTAGTAGACTCTATGCATGTAGGGCATATGTATTGTTCTGGGCTGCCCGCTGGACTTCATGGCCTTCACATGTGAACTCCTTAGATATATGCGAGTTAAGAGTGCGAGCTGAGACAACGAACTCCCGTTGTTGACTTCTCACTATAAAACTTACGCGTATCCATCTAATAAGATTTAATCTTATCTGATTCTCGGGTTGATGATTATAAGTACATAACAATTATACGTTATCTCCATTTTCTTAATTTCAAAGTTGAAGCTCACGTGCTTTTATAATTTCTCAAATTTGCATTAATGTAAGTATTATTAATAAAACTCACATTTATCAGTCGAACCAAATAAACCCTAAATCTATCTTTACCTATTAGCAACCAGACATAGCAACACTGAAACTACAATAGAGATGAAGAATAAGGCATGAATATATTTTCTGTCTTGATTACTCAATATGACTGGTGAGGTGTAGAAGGACTAACAGAGTGCCAGCAACCTTAGTTAACAATCTTATAACCCACTAAAAAAGAGGAATCGATATCCCATATTTGTAGATTTGTGTAATATTGATGTTATTTCATGGTTTCTTGACCATTGTTGGGCATAGTGATGGACTTTTTATTATTGTTTCAAAGTGGGAATAATATAAAGACAAGATAGGGTGTCTTGTCTTGTCCTCGGTTGAGACGACATATTGAAAAGTAGCAAATGACTTGGCCTTAGTTTCCAAATGTTTTAGCAGATTCTGAGTATATAGTCAGGAATATATTCCATCGAAACAGTGACTGATTTTGGTGGAGAATCCTAATTCCATATTTTCCATTAATTTAATCTGATGCTAATTTCATCAAGTTCCTGGAAACGCAGGAGGAGGCGCAGTCAGACATGCACTAAAACGACATAGTACCCACCACCCCAAACACAAACATTTTTATTAAATACAGTAAGTTCTACTAAATCTGTAATAAACTTTTTTAAAAAAAATCATTTAAACACGTGTGAAATTAGACCGGTCCAAAGGAGACTGCTCTTACTCTTCATCTACAATCTCCATGAACAAAACAGAAGATTCTTATTATTTTTTAATATATGTATAGTCAATATTTACGTCTAGGGTAAATATTTAATTTACTGATAATATATATATATTATTTTACAAACAGTCTTAAAGAATTAACATAAATATTTTTTTTATATTTATTATATTCGTATAGGACAATTATTAACTCCATAATCTTGCTTATAGAACCTAAAAATCCCTATATCAAATATTTTCTCATATTATATACATTATTTAATTTTAAAATATTATATAATAATAAAAAGTTTTTTTTTAAATTTGAATATTTTGAAAGAAGAAAATAATATTGAGACAACTTAGAGGTTTGATTTAGTTTGACTTTTAATTTAATTGGGCAAAAAAATATTAGTCCAATAATATATATAAACTTTGTTGAAATTAGAAAATAAAAATTATAACAAAGATAATATTTAATAAAAATAGTTGAATATTAATTTCACAAATTAATTTCACAAGTATAGAATAATTAAAGTATATATTTGAGTAAGACAATGCAAACGGATTAAGAACTAAATTAAAGAGATAAACTCGATCAACCTAGACTGTAGATTAAATAAATAAACTAAAACTCATAAGACTTGCATATTTTAATTCTAAAATTTTTGATATCTCACTTGTGAAATTAAAGTTGTATAATAAAATAATAAAGCAAAATGATTCCTTTTTTTTTTGTCAGAAAAGGATTTTAATATAATGAAAAATTAAAATGAAGCCGCCACAAATTTTCCACAATATCTTTATAATAAACAAACCGCTAATGAATCTCCTAGGCTTTGAGAAAAATTTCGTGCCGCCTACGACACCTTTAACCCTATAAATATCGCCTTTGTATTTTTGTGCTTATTTTCTTCATCTTTCTCCCTACAATCTGTTTCCATCATCTTCTTCATTCTTCTTTTTCCATACATAAAATAAGGAGGCAAAGCCGCCTCTTCTTTTCCACTGGACTTTGTTTTGATCCGTAGCTTCTCCTCTTACATAAATTAATAAAGCAGTAGTGGCTTTTATGGAGAATTATCAAATGTTCTTCCCTATCTCGGCCCCATCAACAGCAGCTCAATCATTACCGTTAAACATGGCACCTAATTCCCAAGCTTTTAACAGTTTTCATGGGAATTCGGTTGATGGGTTCTTAGGTTTGAAGAGTACCGAAGACTTGATTCAGAAACCAGAAGCTAAGGACTTCATGAAATCAAGTCAAAAAATGGAAAAGAAGATTAGGAAGCCTAGATATGCTTTTCAAACAAGGAGTCAGGTTGATATACTTGACGATGGATATCGTTGGAGGAAATATGGGCAAAAAGCTGTTAAGAACAACAAATTCCCAAGGTTTGTTTTGCCTTTATTTATATCGTAATCCATAAAGCTTAATTTGTTCCATTGCATGATCTTGAGATCCTTTCATGCTTATATCATCATATATATATACTAGTATTACTGTTTAGTACCAAACATGATGGGCTAGTGTATGATATCCCACTTTATATAGCATTAACCATTTACAGTATGCTTGCAATAACCCTTGCCATGCATGCATGCCATGGATATAAAAGAAATTCCATAAATGATGGTTTTTTGCATATAAACTTTTTTGTCCAAGTTTTCTTATAACTCTTCCTGATAGAATTACAAGAAAGGGATACCTATATGTTATACATGAATAGCATATACTAGTAATTAAAAAGACTCCAAAACTTTTGTGGTAATTAGATATGGTAAGCATCATGAATGTGTCAAATGTGTTTAAGGCAAAAATGGGTTAGCTTCGGTTTGAGTGTCTTAAGTCCAACTCTACCTCAACCTCAACCTCGGTAAATATTGTTGGGAAAATTGAGATATTTCAAAAGAATCAAATCTTAGAAAGATTTTAAAAACCTTATTTATTTGTCATTATATTTCATTAAGTTAATAAGAATTAAGTTCAAAGGGTAGATTTGCACTAAGCGTTTTTGTAAAACTCCTATATATACCATGGCTCATTTTCGTTTTAGATACACCTAAAAATTTTTTCTCATTCTCCTCTTGCTCTTCCTCTCATCTTTTTAAGTTTGAGTGTTTTTTATCGCAATCTATTGTTGATTCTTGTTCCCATTTTATAATAGAAGAGCTTGTTGAATCTTAAGGGATACATTAAACGGTAAAATAATTTTAAAGAAAGTGTCCAACATGCCTCAAGTTATCAACCCTTGGTTTGTTAAATTCACGATTATATACCAACAAAACATGTGTCGATGATTTAGTTTTAGTTAAATTTGATAACCGATGATATATGCTTTGGAATTAGCCTTTCAAAATTTTGACTTGTGAATGAAAGAAATGCAAGGGTTTGAGCTGAACTAACACTATAAAAAATTGTGCATGTATGTACAGAAGCTATTACCGATGCACACATGAAGGATGCAAAGTAAAGAAGCAAGTCCAACGTCTAACCAAAGATGAAAGTGTGGTTGTCACGACTTATGAAGGAATGCACACTCATCCTATTCAGAAGCCAACTGACAATTTTGAACATATATTGAGTCAAATGCAGATTTACACTCCCTTCTGAAACCCCATCTTCATGAAATTGTAGTATGCTTTAGTAAGGACATAACAATCTTAAATTTAATCCTTCAATATGAAATAATAATGTTGTAATCGTAAAAATGTTCTTTTGTTTTTTTTTCTCCTTACCCTTGGTTAATTAGGCATTGGGAAGGAAATTAATGTCAGTTTATTTAGACATTTTTATGGTGTATTTGAACTGATAAAGAATTGATCGTTTTCTCTTGGGAAAATTTTATTTTTCGTTTATCTCTGTATCTAAGCTTGTTCCTATTGGATTTTGTTTGAAACAAATGGAAGTATATCTATTTGGAACTAATTTTAGTATAAGTAAAAACGATTACCACTAATGATAAATTCATCCTAAGAACTTCATTTAGCAAAGTGAGGATTGAACATTCCAACGATTATTGCTTGTTTTGATTTTAGTACAATTTTCTCCTTTCTTTGATATAAGTTTGTTCTCTTTCTCCATCATTTCCAGCATCTTCTTAACCTTTGCTTGTTTTATGTATTATGCTGTCACTAACAGCCCACCATGTTTTAGCCAAAAACTTAACGTACTCAGTCGCGGTGGTCACTGGTAAAATTATGGAGCCTTTAATTTGTAAAATAAAAAATGGACATGCGTTTTTGTTAGACCTATCCATCTAAAGGCTTGCATGTAACGCCTCAACTATGCTCCCACTATCGACCAATATTCTCTTAGTGATCGTCGTGATCACCATCGGGTCATTACCAACCTTATGTAGAAATGTGTCTTCATCCGCTTCAATAAAATTAAAGTTGCCACTTATCATCTTGGTGAGGTCTCTTCATAACTAGGTTTCTTAGACGTGCCTTTCACTTGGTCTTCATTGGTCCCACAATCATATGTTTCACTCATCTCATAAGTTGCTTACCTTTAGTTTTGTTATGTCTATCACAACTTGATCCAACTTCACTTTTTTCTTTTCTTTATATCCAGGGTTCTAAGCAACCTCGCCTAATAATTTCCTCAATAGCATCATTCCATGAGATGCAATCCTCTATCTTATCACGTATATAACAAGTTCATCAACTACACTTGATTCAATTCTATGTTCCACTGTTAATGAAGTACCGACGGTATGCGAGGGGATTCCAAGCATGATTCGTTAATGAGAACATAGTATATTTTTTAAAAAAGTCATAGGTAGTATCATAAAGGTCCCATAACTAGAAGATAGATTGCATTTTGCTCTCTCTACTCAAAAAAATAGTAAATTTGTCCTTATACATTAAATCAAAGAACAAATTAACCCTCCTAGTAAAAAATTCATATATTTCTACTGCTAAAAATTGGTCTATGTACGTCAGCATGAGGTACACATGACACACCACGTGTAACTATCTGGTTATTCTGTTAACTATGCCAATTTGTAACAGTAGAAGTGGATGATTTTTTTAACAAAAATGACCAATTTACTCTTTGATCTAATTTATAAGGGCTAATTTGTCTATTTTTTTAGTCAAAGAGGTAAAATACAATTTGACTCCTAATACAAGGACTTCTATAGTATTTTGACTCATAGGCAGCTCTCTTAATTTTTTTCTTCTTTGAAGTTATACTTCACATTTTAAGAGTTGTTTATGGATTAAGTAGATTGGAAATGTAGGTGAGAAATAAAGAGACTGTAGAAGATCAAAGGAGAAAAAGAAAAGGGTGATATGGATTAATAGATTGACGAATTTGCGTCGGCAGGAGGATAAAGGAATGAAATGATTTGACTACAATAATTCGGCTGCTTTTAACTTAAAAGTCCGTTTATTGGATTGAGTTTGAAAAAAGTTGAAGTTTGATTAAGCACTTTTTTTCTGGTTGTGGATAAAAGTAAATATTGTATCTTAAAAAACATATTATTAGAAATAATTGGAAAAAATGGAGACGAGCTTCTTCCATTTGAATCAAGTTTGAATCTTAGAGTCAACAGTATTAAGAGAGCTTTATTTGGATACCATTTTCAGAACAAAGAAAGAAAAAAGAAACATTTTGTTTAAATTTTAAAAATTGTTTAAATCAATTCATTCCCCCATCGAGAACTGAATTTTAATCCAAAATCTGTCCCACCACCGAACCTGATTTTCTTTATTTAGTAAAAGAAATTCTTGTAGTCTACCTACTAAGTTTGAAAGATTAGACCACATGTATTTAAAACCTTGAAATTGGATCAGAACTTGAAGTAACTGCTACACCAAAATAACCTAAACTGATATGAATCAATCCATATTTTAATAACAGACCAATCAAATAAAAAATGTCCAATTTTAAAAACCATGCTGAGATAGTCTATGAATACTTGGATCTCCTTTAGCTTGCATCAGAAATGAAGAAAATGTCTTCCAAAAGCAACCATGAAAGTTTCAATCAGGTAACTCCCTCATTTGTGTCTGATTTGCCAATTTCCTTACTTCATTAGAAGGTGCTACAGCTAAACTTAAGATACAAACCGTACGAAAGCCGACCATGGAAAATCTTTTTATCAACACAAGACTATGAGACAAGATGATCCATTGAGCCGTATTGTGTGCTTTTCTCTTCTCTCACAACTTATCTCAATGCAGTCAAATACAATCCATTCAATTGCATAGACCTCTATTTCTCATTGTAATTCAAATTTGATCCTTGAAACTTGGCCTCATCACTTGCCAGACAACCAAACCCGGATCAGATAAAAATGCACCTAAACTTAAAATGATGACTGTCTTCTTCGAGCAGCAATAGTTTTACTCTTTTGTTACAGTATTACATACTAATCAAACAAAACCGACATTTGTAAGTATCAACTCTCAAGTAAAGAAGTCTGTCTATAAACAAACCGAAAGAAAAGTGAGACGACTACATTAAGCTGTTTTGAAGTGAAGATATACCCAGACATTAATCAAGATTTATTCTAAATAAAAACCCAGATATTCAAAATTGTAAACTGTATATCATCATAAATAACCCAAACTCTCTATAAAGAAACTAGTCCTTCTTAGGAGGAACCTTGGACTCCAATTCCTTGGGCTTTGCCTTCTCCGCTGCCCTGGAAGACAACCAGCATAAAAATAACACGAGCAGTATAAACAAGTGGGAAGCATAATAGAGATGAGAATAAGTTTCCAGGTTAAGTGATTCATGGACAATCATATTGTTTGAAAAACTCACTCCCATAACTAGATTTAAGGATGATAGGTAATGTTCTTAGAACCACGCAGTTACATACTTGCTCGACAAATTTAATCATGAAAAGATAACAGGTATGTGCCAGTAAGTTAAGCTACGAGTTTCCATCCATGTGCACATATAAACACTCGTATAAGCAGAACTTGGTCTTATGCAATTTAGTTCAGCATATCCAGAGATAAAACGTGCAGTGCATCTTAACTTTGAAAATACGAAGAAAACCCAAGTGAAACAAAAGCAGAAGAAACTCAATAGCAGAGTTCTAAAGATATTATGAATTTCAAAGACCCCTCAGCCAATCTGGCAATATGATTACTGTTGAGGGGAGGATGGACTCACTCTTTGGAGAAGTCTTCAAAGTGCTCCCGACGGACCGCTCAATGGTGGAAGTATGCCCGGGGTGTCTATGCACAGTTTTATCCCCAAGTTTTGTCTAGCAACTCCGCAGAGAGCCCGAATGGGTTCGTGGAGTGGGAGCACCTCGCCCTCAAAGAAATGCAAGCATTTGACCTTGGCGGGTTTCAACCCATGCCCTTATATGGCATTAGTGGGTAAGAATGGTTCCACTCACATTTCATTGGTGAGCAAGGTGCTCTTACCCCGTGAACCCATTGGGGCTCTCCATAGAGTTGAGAGACAAAACCTGGGGATAAAACCAAGCATAGACACCCTGGACACAATACCCCACCATTGAGAGGTCTGTCGGCTCCTGAAGGACAACACTTCAAAACTTTTCCAAATAGCGAGTCCAACCTCCCTCAACAGTTACAATTCTAAGTGTTTCTTTCCCATGCTATATCATCTGCAATACACATAAGGAGAAAAAAAAATCACAGTTCCAATATCATATCACTTTTATATCTTATTATTTTCCTAGCAACATCAAGGATCTAATTCTTTATAAAGAGAAACCTTCAAATTGACTCACTTTTGGGAGCTTAAAAACCAATAATTCCAGAGACCCATAAATATTCTAATAAAAAGCTTCTTTCTTATAATCATCCAACATTCAACAGTACAAAACCCCATACTTCATACTGATTCCACAAGAAAACCTACTGTGAGCTTTAAAAAGAAGTTAATTGAAAAACAAAACAAATAAGTGAAGTCGAGATAACGCTTACTTGGAAGCAGCAGAAGATTCTTCTTCAAGCCAGTTCCTTATATGTTTAACGTTGCGCCTAAAGATCGCAGCCGATTGTTTAACGTCGCTTCGCAATAAAAGAACCACCGCGCTAACACCTGCTACTGTTAATATGAAGTTGGTTAATGCCATTTTCAAACTCAAACTTCGTTTTACAGCGAAAAAATTCGACTTTAACTTCGAAGACCAACAATGGAAGAGCTAGTTAAGTGAATTCAGTTGAAAGGGTTTTAAATTGGGGATTCCCTTTTTTCCTCTTACAATCAGGGATTCGAGTAAGCGGGCTCTATTAATCTTTTGAATCTCAGCCCATATTATTACTTTATTGGGCTTTAAGCCTTTGTAGAATTTCAGATCCATTATGTTTACTTGAAAATTTCTAAAAATTCAGTCCCTCTATTTCTTGAATTTACAAATTTGGGTCCAATTATTATTATTTATTTCTCAAGATATCTACCGGAGCGAGCCAGTAAGTTATCCTCCGCATTCTGTAAACTCATTAAGGGGTAGATGTTGGTCACAAGTTTTAAAGTCGCTCCATATATATTAAGGGTCCAATTATTAACACCATTAAAATCATTCTATTAATTTTGTTGGTGTAACATTTTAAAATTTTAAAAAGTACTCATTTGGCAACCATGTAAACAATAAAATGATGTTATAATGGACATGAATTTCATAGAAAACTTTTAACAATATTAACAATTGGACTTACATTTTTTAATCTGAAAAACAGAACGATTAAGTTCCTAAAAATAAAAAGTAAGAAATATAAATTTCAAATGTATAGAGTATAAGAATAGGACAAAATAACTTCGAATGTTATATTCAATTTTTATCCAAAATTATTCAAAATAATATAAGTATTACAGTAATAAGATTAAAATTATAAAATAAATAAATTTTATAAAATATATACCCAATTTTTATTAACATAGAAAATAGTTTTACAATATAAATTAAGCATTTCTAAATTCTGCACTAGAAATTTTGTATTTAAATCACTTTTAATTTTTTAATTTATCAAACAACATTTTTCTTAGGGAACTTTTAATCCAATTTTATTTTATCCTTTCCTATTGTAAGAATATTAACTTTTTTATGTAATCACAGATAATGTTACGGTGAGAACTAAGTGATTACAAGTTTTTAATGTTTTTCAGTCTTAATTACCGAACCTGTAGAAATTTAGAGTCTTAATTAATGGTTGTAAATTTTTGAAATCTCAATTTTAAAATATATCCTTTCATTGGATTCATCGAAGTGCTATTTGGTCGCTCATCAACTCACTCGAGTAGTCTTATTTTATTTAAACCCTCTCTGATGTCTTTCCTCCTTATTTATTAGATTCTTGTACGAGTACAAAGAGAGATCTTAAGATTGAGCCTATGAAATGAACATTAAAATTTACCCGCATTTCAGTGTTAAAAAAGAGTTGCGGATAATTATTTCTTTTTCAGAAAAATAACTCATTTTCATTATATTTCCATTCCAATTTAATCTTTTCTAGTTGAATCCTCAGAAAAGTTGAAAGCTGATATATGCACGGTGCTCACCTTATCTGCCATCTACTACACTACATCATTTGAATGGTAATTCAACCAGATTGAAGGGAGACCGAAAATAGGTATAAGATATTGGTGATAATATCAGATATGGCGAGTCAAGGTGATATTGGCACGGCTCAATCAGACTAAACGACTCAGCCACCGAGAGATTTGATCTGACTGAACCGTGCCAACATAAAAATCTCAACTCAATATCAAGCAGATGAACCACAAATACACAGTCCCGCCATTGAAGCAGAAAATAAAAATGAAGCCATATATCAGAAAATGGTATATTACTATAAGAAAATATAGAATGGTTAGGATTTCCAAACCTTAACTTGATATAGGAAAAAAGTACTGAGCTGTTTGCAAAGAGAAAGTATAATTTTTTCTTCTATTACACCTAATTTGCTAAAAGGACATAACTGAAGGACCCTCATCGTTTATCAAAGCATGCATCATCATTGCTGATGATCTTGGTAAATTAGGAAACAAAAGCTATTAACCTTGCAAGTTTCAGGCAGAAATTTAGCTTCTCTTTTCGATATAATCAACCATATTTTCTGTTCCAAGATCTCTAGTTTTACTGATACAGGAAATCTAAGCATGGCCAAGAAAGAGAACTTAGCTGCTTTTTCTTTGCCATATAATGATATGAAAAAGCCATTTGTTTCACCAATCGTCACAGAATCTAACCTAACTAATTTATCTATCTCATTTTTGGATTCTTCACTAAAAATTAAATTGAAATAATTTGTAAATGTCCTCATATATGAAAATATCAGCCATTCAAGGGCCTGCTCTACAACCTGCATCATCCGTAAGGCCCCTTGGGCAATGTTCCGGATTTGTCGTAAACGTTCCGTTGGGGGCCCTTGAAATTCCATGCAATTGTCCGAATCGAGTTTCGCCCATTCCATTCCCCTTGCGCTAGAAATTTGTACGCATCCGACATCGAGAATTAACCGGTTTTAGACCATTTCCATATACAAACGTCAAGGCCAGCAAGATTATTCAGTAGCTGATCCGCTAAGAGCCGCCACTTCCAATTACCCCTTTCATCAATCCTATCGTTCACTAAGCCATCATTTTCTACTTGTGAGTGACCACGACCAGTGATCCTTTGAAGGGCCTAAATCAGCCACCCATGAGTCCAGCCAGAATCTTTATTACCATCTCCAATTCACCATTTTGTACTTTCTCGTAGAAGACCCTATACCTTGGCTAATGATTTTCGCACAACTTAGATTGTGTTCATTGGCTCTGCCCACAATCAATGGGTTAAAACTGTAGAGTTTAATATGATTCTGGTAAAGTTTCGTTCTTGCATTTGAACACTCCATTCTGTTAAAGGAGTCTTAGGGGCAAAAAATTAATGTGCAATTCTTGCTTGATCACAAAAGTTGGCAAAATCACCATTTTCAAATTCGTTACCATGATCACTTCTAATTCTCAATACTTGATGAGACCTTGATGTTGCTCAACATTTCTACTTTGTCTAAACAATTTTTAGCATCTAGGCCTAGTATAACCTGGGATTCCACAGTGATTATATATTGGCCTCTTTTTTTTTTCCCTTCTTCTCTATTTCGGGAGGTGCAGCGGTCTACTTCGCTTTGGTAAGGGCAGTGGTTGAGGAAGAAGCTTTTCCAGTATGACCCAAACCTCTATGAATTTGTCTGCAGCAAGAATGTAACTTTTTTTTGGCTTACGAAAGCATCCATCGGAGCTAGTCCCTCTGTGCTCTCTAAGCAAGAATGTAATTTTAAGTACCAATATTTCAAGTTTCTCACTTCTTGACCCTAAAATCTTTAATATGTTCTAAGAAGGTAATTTTAAGAAACGATTTGATATATATGCTCTATGAATGTTGTTAAAATTAAGTGACTCAAATCCTTATTTAAATAAAATACATTAGTAAAATAAAATAAAAGTAAAATCCATATAAAACTACACTTCTTTTATTTTATTTTAGAATAAAGTTTTTTAAACCTTATTCAGCTCCATCTATTTTATATTGGTTAGAATAAGGTGTTTCAATCTTACTACACTCCTATTAGAATATGGTTTTACAAGCCTATAAATACACATAGTCTACTCTTCTTGTAATTCATTCGAATTCGACATAGTGAATTATCTTCTCCTCTTCCCATGATTTTTTTTCTCGAAAAAATTTTCACGTAAAATCTGTGTGTTCTTTATTTTTCTCTTTTTTTCTTTACGATACATTGTCATTACCGACGTTCTATTTTTTTTAAATTGGTATCAGAGCTTTCGAGTTGTTCATCTCAATCATGATAATGACGTCTTTGAAGTGTGAAATTTTGTTGTTGGACCACAACACCAGATTCGCGTTGTGGCAGATAAAGATACAAGCAATTCTTGCACAGATAGACTTAGAGGAAGCTCTGTTAGGGGTAGATAAGATGCCTTCAACATTGAATGAGGAAGATAAGAAGCGTAGGGATTGAAAGACGTTAACACAGTTACATCTGCATTTGTCTAACAAAATTTTGCAGGATGTGATGAAGGAAAAGACAGCCACTGGATTATGGAAGAGGTTGGAATAAATATGTATGTCAAAAACTCTAACTAGCAAGCTGCATATGAAGCAGCGTCTTTATGCTCATCGTTTGGAGGAAAGTGCATCTATGCATGAACACTTAACAGTGTCTAAAAAAATTCTCTCAAACTTGGAGGCCATGGAAGTGGTGTTATTGACTAAAGTTGTCAATGATCTAGAGGTGGTGTGACCAATTACCAAGTGTTGTTATTGACTAAAGCTGCCAACTCATCATAGACGACATCTCTCCATGCAAGAATATCCATGGCTTCATGAATGTTGTTCGGCTCAGTAGTACTTACTGCAGCAATATAAATTTTTGGCTTATAAATACCAGCATTACTCCTGGTCACCATATGATGAGCATTACGAGTAGCAGGAGCCAAAACTAAAGACGTACCTTGACAGTTAGAACCAACTACCTGATTATCAGAACCAACAGAATGAGAACTACCAGGATCACTTGAGTTTGCACCGAAACTAACTGTAGAAGAAGATGCAACGGGTGACAATAAAATAAAAGGAACACTTATCCCACTAAAATGTTAAGACTCAGCAGGAGGCAAAAAAATGGAAGAGTAGTGACTGAACATGAACTTTCTTTTTGTTCAGAGGAAGATTGTACTCTTGCAAAAGGGAAAACCATTTCATCAAACTTCACATGTCTTGAAATGAAAATACAACCACCCTAATCAAAACATTTATACCCTTTATAATTTGGTGCATACCCAAGAAATGTGCAAGGAGTAGATCGAAATTGTAACTTGTGTTGATTGTAGGGTCGAGTCTGTGGATAGCATAAGTAGCCAAATACTCTAAGCCATTGATAATCAGGTTGATGTCCAAGCAAACGTTTCACTAGAGAAATCTCATCTAACCCCTTAGTAGGAAGCAGATTTATAAGGTGTACTACAGAGTAGAATGCATGAGACCAAAATGAAAGAAGAAGTGATGCTTGTACAAGCAACACCAAACCAGTTTCCATAATCTGTCGATGGCGTCTTTCTACTAAACCATTCTACTCAAATATGTGTGGACATGACAAACGATGAGCAATACCTAACTTCTGAAGATAAGGGGCAAAACTTCAAAACTCACCCCCACTAATCTACAACTATTTAAGTCGAACTTCTAATTGCAACTCAGTAGGACCCCATAAATGCTTGTAAAGCATTAGATTTTTTCTTAAAAAAATAAATCCAAGTATGCCTGGAGAAAGCATCCACAAAAGAAATATAATATCGAAAACCAGAGGAGAAACACGAAGTAAGACCTCATAAGTCAGTTATCACAAGCTTAAGATGAGCAGAATACACAAATGAAGAAGCAGAAAAGCGTAGTTTATATCCTTTACCAATCTCACAAGCATTACAGATAGTAAATGATTTGTTTTTAGGGATACTAATATTGCAAGAATTTAAAACTTAACGAACAACATCGCATGATGGATGACCAAGTCGCTGGTGCCATTGGTTAAACAAATCACACTTCTGACCTAAGTTAGCATTCGTCGTTGTTTTAGAGTTGACTAAAAAATCAGAGGTGGCAGGAAGAAAACGATACAATCCATTGGACTCAACACCTTGAAGTATCATCCCGTGAGTTGTTAGATCTTTCAAATAACAAGTGAGATAAAATTCAAAATACACATTGTTATCCTGTGCAAATCTTGAAACAGATAAGAGGTTCTTGTTGATATCAGGAACATATAAGAGATCTTTAAGTAGAAACTCATCAGAGCCATTTGATAAAACAGAATTACCAATATGTGAAATAGCAACTCGATGACCATTACCTACAACCACAATACCTACTCTTTGTTGACACCATTTTTTTTGATAAAACGGAGTCGACTTGGATTTTGAAAATGAAATGAATGTGGGAGTCGCCACCAATCTTTTTTTGATGAGGTGTGATCGGGTCACCTCGTAAAATGATTATTTTTAATAATCGATTTAGATTTATTAAAACAATGCTTTTGGTCTGCGAAATTCAAAGAAACATGTTCGGGAGTCGGTTACGCACGAGGAAGGGTTAGCACCCTCGATATGCCCAAAATTGGTATCTTGTTGATTAATTAGTATCTTAATATAAAAAATATACAAAATATTTTAACATACGATCCTTGTATTAAAAAAAACTCATATAAATCAAATTAGCCGTTAAGGCCCTCTCTTTTCGGAAAGAGAAAATGTCATACCCAATGAGTTAGGGCATGATATTTCACTTCCTCAAAATGAGCTTGTCCAAAAACTCATGCAATGAAATTTAAAAAGATATTCAATTGTTTAAGTCAGATAAAAAAAATCGCAACCTAATACGTTAGGGCACTGATAACACTCTAGAATAATGTATTTTTATGTATTAATTATGTATTTATTCAGAGTATGATCCTACTAGTTGAAGCTATTTATGATCTTTTATCTCATAGGGACTAAATTTGAGGAAAAAGAAAAATTAAGGGCCAAAAGCGTGAATTTAGAGATAAAATGGGCCAATGTGCGACACAAGGAAAAGTTGGTGCAAAAGTGCAAGCATGGAGGACACAAGGGTTGAAATGCAAAAAGAAGAGATTTTATTCTATTAAACTCTATTTTAATTATATTAGGATAATTAATATTGAGATAATTATTAAGGATTATTTTTAGGATTTTATTTTATCTTTATTTATCTTCAATTAAATGTATTTATCTTTTAGGAATTTAAGTAGGATTTGAATTTCTCCCCTAGCACTATAAATAGGGGGTGAAGTGACTCAAAAGGGAATCCCATATATTTTTCTGAAAATACTCTCTCCCCAAAAGTTTAGGCTTTTGTTCTTCTCATATTTCTTTTTAATAAAATCTTTATTATTTATTTATTTATTTTCTTTTCTACCACAACCATGAGCCACTAAACTCATCTAGCCGAAGGTTGTCAAAAATCCCCAAAAGAGTTCATGAGACTTAGAATTCGTACTTAGCCTCCTCGCTGAGTATTCATCGTTTCTCTACACTACGGGGCTGACGCTTCCGTCCATCTCCCTTAAGAAGTAAGCTTTTCAACGTATGCAAAGGCGGCCGCTTTGTATGTTTTGGGAAGGTTGCACAGTTGGTTCGTTAGCTTACTGCGTCAAAGGTTGGCGAGCCCAAGAGACAAAACGGCGTGAGATTCACCATTGAGAAGCGTTGATCTAGCATAAGACGATCCCACAGAAGCGATTGTTGGCTAGAGTCAGGTTCCACCACATCATAAGTCTAAATCCTTGGAGTTGGTGGTTGTAGGCGTCCTCTTCCACTATAACTGGCTTATTCGGTTTGGGAAGGATCATCTAAAAGTCGAGGATTGAACCCAAAGCGGAACGAGACAACTGGAGGCTGGAATCTCCCATAAGAATTTCCTTTCTCTCAATTCTATTTTTAATTTCTCTAATTTTTGATTCAATATTCTTAAATTTGTTTTTATTTTATTTTTCATTTTCAAATCCAAACATTTAATTCCGTTATTTTTTTTATTTTTTTTTCAGGCACGCAAGTTTTCTTGGGCAAGATTCTGCCTAGGATTTCACGGAATAAGATATTTTACAAGTCCAGTCCCTGAGGATTTGACCCTACTTCCCTTTTACTATTCTTTTTCATTATTTATTAGGGATATGATATTTTTGGTGCTTTCAATGACCGCATCAGGCACAATTTCTCAAAATTCTAAACATTGAATATTGCCTTTATTATTTTTTTAGAAAAATCCCCATCTCGAGAAAACAACGTGTCATATCCAATGCGTTAGGACACAACGTATTGAATTCTCGATAATAAACTTTTATTTATTTTTTTTATTAAAGAGCGTTCTCGATTGTTTAGATTCAACGAAAAAAATTGAAACACAATACGTTAGGGCTGAATCCTCTTGAAGATCCCACATACCGAATGTTGCCTTTATTTTTTTAAAATCTTCCTTTTTGAAGTATGGTGTTAACATGCGTACAAAACAACATTAAATACCATGCATAGTAAAAAAAGAAAACACGAGCAATGACGATAAAAATGAACGAATAAGAAGAGACAAATTAATAACATGCAAACAGTACAAATATATAGACGAGTAAAGTTAAAACATTCTTTCGAAATAATGATGAAAACATAGATAAATAAATAAATAAAGAGAAAAAATGAAATTATAAAATATAAAAGGAGATATACGTATGTATATAGATGTGTTTATGAAAATAAAATAGATATATAGATATGTAGGTAAATTAAAAGAATATGAAGGAAAATAAGTGAGTATATGTACATACAAATACAAATAAGTTGTAAAAATATATTATAAAAGTGGAAGTATGAATATATGTATGTAAAAATGATAAAGTATAAAATATATAGGCAGGTATATACTTGAATCTAAGACATATGTAGATTAAAATAGTTTATTATAATTTATATATATACATGTACATAAAATAGCATTGTATGAAAATATTGTTAACTTTTGAAGCATAAAAGCATATAAATAAATTTTTCTAAAAGTGCATTATAAAATCGAATCATTAGAGGCATGCATAGATGCTATTGAATTAACATAAAACAACACAATAATATATATAAACCAACACAATAATAATACCCATAATAATAACAATAATAATATCAGCAATAATAACTTAATTAGTTTGATGGTAATAAAATTAAAATAGAAAGGGACTAAAATAAAAGAATAAGCAACATTTGGGGGGAAATCGGAAACAAATGAAAAAGAAAGGATCAGATCGAACGCGTGGAAAACGGGGAGGGGCCAAATGGGAAATAATCCCATCCTCCTAAAACACACTGTTCCCCTAGAGATTGAAACGAAATAGAGTAAAATTATTGGGCATAATTAAAAGAAATAAAAACAATCGGAGTATCTGACTGAAACAGGTGTAAAATGTGGGAGGACCAGAATGGGTATTCTCCCATTTTAAAAGAAAACACGCGGATCCCTGGGTGCGGGTCGGGTCGTGCACGGGTCGCGTAAAACGACGCCGTTTTGGCGCTGAACTTCCCAGGTGAAACGACATTGTTTTATATGTGCTATAAAAGCCAAATTTCATTCAAAATTTTTCATTTCTCCCTTCTTTAAAACAAAAAAAAAACTCTCTACCCCCCTTTTTCTTCTCCGGGCACCGGCCCAAAATTCGGTGAAAGGGCCACCACTTCGGCCGCCGGCCAACGGCAATGACACCGCTGCACACGGTGGCCAGAAAAGGGAAAAAATTTAGATCTGGCCCCTTTTAACCTCCTAAGCCCGAATCCGCATTTAAAATCTTCAAAATATTAACCAAAAGGCCCCAAAAACTCAAGAAACCTTTCGGTTTCCAGCCACCTATCCTCGGAGGTGGCTACCTCGGTTGTCCCGGCGGCGTTAGAAGCCGAACACAGGTGAGTCCCTTCCTTTTTCTTTTTATTTCTGTTTGTAAGAAAAATAAAAATAAAGATAAATAGCGAAACGAAGCAAGAAAATTAAATAGATATCAACCTTCGATTTTTCTAATTGATTTTTTTGTTCTCTGTTGTATTTCTGATCTCTTGTGTAAAAAAATGTTTACATTTTTCTTCAGGCTTTATAGCCGATTACAAAGATTCTTTTTCTCTCTGTGCTTTTGTCCTCTATTTTTGCTTTGTTTTGCAGGGTTAGGCAAGGTCAATGGAGGTGACCTTACCATTTCGGTGTAAAGGCCAGGGGGAGGCAGACCTCTGGACAAGGAACCTCGGGTGGCCCAAAAGGGGGGTAACGACGCGAGAGGGGAGGGAACCCTAGGGTTCCCTGGTGCTTGCATAGTTTTTGAGCCCCAATGGGCCATTTAGGGTTTTAAGAATTTGGGCCGTTTTGGGCCCGTTGTACATGGGTTGTTTTATTTTGGGCCTGGGCATAAATTGGGTCCTACACTCTTGAGTACAAATTACAGTCAGTAAATGCTCCTGGGTTACTGGTTATATGTGTCGAGGCTCCACTATCCGGATATTAGGCCTGATCAGACACTATAGCAGGATTGGCCGTAATTGACGCTAGATTCACATGAACACATCGAAATTGGGAATTAGGGATTTCACGTTGGGATGAATGTGGAGAAGAAAACCCAGGTGGATAGCACTTAGGTGAAGAATGCTCAGATGGAAAATACCCAAGTGAATAAGGCCCAATTTGAGAAATACCAGATGAGTTGTGATGGACACAACAAATATAGGCCGAAGGTTGATTTCTAATGACTGACGCAGACAACCCAATAGCATCGAAGCCCACATGAACACCAGAGTGTGTATTTGTATCATCATAGGTGGAGCCATACCTATAGTAACATCGACGAGCTAGATGCCCGATTTTGCCTCAAATCTGGCACTGCGGTCGAGAACGACCACGACCCCGTCCATGAAAATAACCAGAGCCTCGAGTCAATTGAAATAATTGTGGTGGTGGGTGACCAGTATACCCAAAAAGATTCGAAGAAGTGGAAGACGCCTTATCTACTTCAACAAAATTAGCAAAGAAACTAACATGAGAAAAATGAGCCTGTTGTCTTGCTTGGGCATCAAGTAGAGTTGTTGCGATTCCTGGTAGATCAAAAGGAACCTGACTTGTGGTGATGATAGAGACCACATGATCGAACTCTGGAGGAAGACCATTGAGAATGGCTGACTATTGCTCTTCGATTGACACAATTTGACCGCATCCAGCTAAGGAATCGCAGAGATGTTTTATTTCTTTCAGATATGCCAAAATGGAAAGATCATTCTTCTTGAAATGATGAAGAAGAGACTGATATCGCATATCCTTGGTTGTCGATTAGGTGCCAAATATTCTTGTCAAAGCTTCCCACAGAACATATGTAGATGATGAACTTCCAATTAGTTGATTGTGAAGGCACTTACTGTGGAAAGAAGCCATGCCGAGAGAGCAGAGTCCTGCTATTCATATTGAACATATGCTGGGATTGTCAAGCGAAACACCATCACTATCAACGATTATGCTCGGTGGCATAGTAACCATTCCATTAATAAAAGACTGAAGTCGATGAGTCTTGATAACAAGAAAAACATGCTGCTTCCAGGCCAAAAAATTATTATCATTAACTAAAATGACTACTTTCTGATACGCGAGAGCAAAAGGATTTAGAAATTCTGATGCCATGCTAGAATTCTAAAGAATCATAAGAACATTTCAAGATATATTTCATGTATATCACTGATATACAAGCTACAAGTATTTATACACTCATAGCTATTAACAGATTTGATAACTAATTATGAAATCAGTTGTATTCTAACTGTTTTTAGTTGCTTTTCCTGATACTTAATTATTCCAGTTAAAATGTTTGAAGTCAAAATTTTTCTTAAAAATACACACTTCAATTTATCATGCCCAAATAATATTTTTGCGTTAAAAAAGTATTTTAAGATAACTTCATGTCATTTTAAAACTTGAGATTAAATTATGTCAAACTAAACTATAAATATTAAATCTAAAATGTGAGCCTCAAAATTATGGTTTTATCATTATCTCATATTGACTAAAACACTTATAGCACGTTTGGTTCACTGTATTGGAATAGAGGCGTAATAGCAAATCAATTGTTTGGTTGAATGTAATAGAATAGAGGCGTAATAGTATTCTG